>NC_056447.1:2558073-2594246 GCF_018296145.1 Oncorhynchus tshawytscha | reverse complement strand
GTGAGTGCTACGGGCGGTAGTCGCTTAGCTCAGTTACCTTAGCTTCTTGGGAACAGGAACAATGGTGGCCCTCTTGAAGCATGTGGGAACAGCAGACTGGTATAGGGATTGATTGAATATGTCCCGTAAACACACCGGCCAGCTGGTCTGCGCATGCTCTGAGGGCGCGGCTGGGGATGCCGTCTGGGCCTGCAGCCTTGCGAGGGTTAACACGTTTAAATGTCTTACTCACTTGGGCTGCAGTGAAGGAGAGACCGCATGTTTCTAAGCAGGCCGTGTCAGTGGCACTGTATTGTCCTCAAAGCGGGCAAAAAGTTATTTAGTCTGCCTGGGAGCAAGACATCCTGGTCCGTGACTGGGCTGGGTTTTTTCCTGTAGTCCGTGATTGACTGTAGACCCTGCCACATACCTTTACTTGATATTGATCAGTTGTATTCAGTCATGTTACCGCATCTTGCCCAGGCCGTGCCTCACGCCGCCATCAACCACGGCTTCGGTTTGTAGCTTTAACGCTGTTGAGGGAACGACATCGCCAACGCGATTGGGTCGAACTCATTTATCAGCAAGATTGCCAGCCAACTCTGATCATCACGAACATTCCCCATCCACGGGGATGGTTGTCTGAGCGTGGAGTCAGCCAATGGGACGTTCGGGGCTTGTTTGAGCCACTGCAGCAAACGTGAAGTCGCAGTCGTGGAAGTGGCTAGGACAGTGCCGCTGAAGTGCCAGAGTAACACGATCCAGGGCATCTTCTTGGCCGCCAGGTCGACATGCCGAGCTGGGGTTTGGGGAGTTCCAGCCTTGACAGCTTTAGTTAAACTCAGTTGCTAATGAATGGTCGATAACAGAGCAGATGCTGTGAGGCCAGATAAAAAGTCAGCTCAGAGCCATCGACAAACAGCTTAGAGAGACGCCGTGATGGCACTAAGAGAATTTCGGTAGATATCGCGGGCCAGAATTTCTAAATCAGGTGAACAGAAGATCTGGAGTCTCCTGCGGGTTGCCTTTCATCACACATGTTGGGCCATGGCAGTTTGCCAGAAAGATACCCATGGGATGAGAAACTGAGCTGCACGCTGATTATGCCTCTCCAGCCAGCCATGCTCTCGCGAAGCGGCATGTTTTCTCGATGTCCTCTGAAATGCTGCTTCATTTTCATCAACCTGACACAAGAAGAATGCCAGGGACGATGCGCCGCGCCGATCAGAAAGATCGCTGCTTCCCCTCTTTCGAAACGCTTTTTTATCGCGCGTATGAGCACTGAGCTGTAAGGATCAAGATTTTGACATTTGGTCGCAGCTGACAGAAGGACGCCGATGGCCGCTGTGAAAGAACCAAGATCACTCCGGGGTACAGTAAGAAACACGCAAAAACAAAACCGGCATGTTTTCAGAACGCCAAGCGGTGGCTGGCACTGGCGCCGCAGTATGTTAGAAAAGCCAAGGCTAGTTAAAGCAGAAATGCCTCGTGGCTTAATGTAGTTCATTGAGTGAATAAGCACTCCTCTTCAGCTGCTCACTGCACTGACGATAGGAAATACTGTCAACGCCGACAAACCACCGAGACTGAGACTTTTCACGTTATTTCATGGCCAGCCCGGCAACCCCTACTCCCGGCTCAACATTGCACCCACAGCAACCTCGCCTGGGCCTTCATTCTTCTCCTGTCTGTCAGCTGATGCCTGAGTTAGTGGCCTGGACTTCATACTAGCCTGACCCTTTTCTGTGCCCAATGCTTACCTCACATAGTTTCAGCCAAGTCACCTGAGATTCTCATAGCTCGTCATAAATTAAATAGACGACCTTTCTATCTGTTTTTCTATGTTTGGTGTTGTCAAATAGGACATTTTTTGAATCTCACTACATTTTCTTGCCATATTTCAGAGCTGGTCATGGGTCATTCAGCCGAACGACGGACGTCATCGATAAGAAACCACATTAAACGACGACTCCGGGCCGCTTCACTTCACTATCAGACTTCACGCCTGCTCGAATGATCGAAAACGCCGCTGGTTCACCGACCAATTTTCTGATAGTTCGCGTGTCAGGTCCGGGCCTTCGGCAGTCTATGGGGTGCAAACAGGTTCACCCTGCTTCATCAGATGCCGCTTGTTGCTGGTGAGTTTCTGACGCAGACTCCACACCATTCACGTCTCTTGACACTAACTTATCTTGCTATGTACAGGAAGCACATGTACAGAAGATATGATATGCACTTCTAGATTATAAATATTGATACTAAAATAGTGCCCTCGTAAATACGCCCTGGTCTTAGTATTTTGTGTTTTCATTATTTATCGTGTCAGGTGCGACATGGGTTTATTATGTGGTGCGTTTAGCCTGTTTTTTGTAGATTGCAGTAAGGCGTTTTCTAGAAAAAGTCTATGGTTACTCGGCTCTCAATCATACAGTAGTCGTCAGTCTTCCTGATTGGGAACCATTTGTAAGCAGCCATATTCTTGGAGTGCTCGTGGGTGATTGTTCGTCTCTGTTAGTTCCCACTGTGATAGGCTGTTTAGGGTTTCATCGCCAGGTTTATTCGCTTTATAAATATGACACATGTTTGGTTTAACAAAGAGTTAATCTTTCACCTTGTAAAATATGTCGTTTTCTGGGCTTAATGAAATTTCTGCAATTTAATTTGAGCTGCACCACTGGATGTTAACGCCAGTCTACATGGGCCTGTATGCGCAGGTTAACAGTCGCCATATGCCTTCGTCCTCACTGCTCTAAACAAGTATATCAGATGTTGTTCCATCGCTGCTTCATCTAACTGTTCAACATCACACGGCTCGAATATGTGGACAACTAAAAATACCTAGGTGTCTGGTTAGACGGTAAACTCTAGCTCACATCAAACATAGTTCGAATTAGCCTTATTCAGCATCTCTTACTTTCAGCATGCTCTTGTAAAACTGACCATTTGACAGCCTCTCTTCTATTTGGTGATATCATTTAGAAAATACTAATACCTGATGTAGCTCGGTGCCACTGCCTTGTCACCAGCCCATACTCACGCTGATGGCCTGCATCGGTGCCACCTCACGCCGTCATCAGTCATTGCCTGCTATTAGCCACCGTTAAAAGTCCTCTTACGCTGGGTCACCATAGCAACATCACCAAGACAGCCTCAGCAAAATTTTTGGTCACCTCAAAACCACCCCCAGCCTCCTCTCCAGCCTGCCTGTTACCCAGGGAACGAACCACAAAATCTTCTGAAACTGAAATATTATCTCCCCTCAAAGCTGTATATTGTCACAGATCGTTATTCGTATGATAGTCTGATAATTTCTCTATCTCTACTTCAGCACATTCTTTCCACCGCAAATCGAACATCTGTAGCTTCTTACGCCATATTTTACACTACTAGTTTACCTGAACCAATTACTCACCACATTGAGTAGATTTATTTTCACTGTATTATTATTTGTTGTTTTTAATGTTTGTTGTCGCACTGTATGTGAGAATCTGTCCAACTGCCTACCCGGTTACAATTCGTGAAATATATATTTTTTTGATGGCAGAACAAACATAATAGTTACAAAGATTACCTTTACGAGCAAAATCCATTCTTATAAGAGGCCTAAAATAAGAGGCTTGGCCATCATCTCCACACATATTTTTAAGAATATTGTTGCAGTTCAATGCATGATTACGAATACTTCGTTTTGGGTTGTCCAAAATATTGCTATCAGCTTATAAATGCCAGCTGGCTGGTTGTAGCTTTTCAAGCCTGGGATTAAATACCAGCTGTAATCAATATTTACTAAAATAAATAATCTGCTGCTGGGAATGACACAATGAGCAGCGGCAACACAGTCAAACAGGCCAGCGCATCTATTTCTATGTGGTACCAGCCACCCCTGAGCCCAGGACAGGCTAGCCATGCCAGAGATGCTGGGAGGAGCAGATGAGCGACCAACTCTTCATCATCTCGGCGGCTATACACGTTTCAGATGCAGGTAACATTTGTTAATTCAGCAAGAACTGGTCTGCCGTCTCATCTCTGCGTTGCGGGCCACTGGTTTCCATCTCTGCTCGAGTGTACAGAGCAGAACTGATTAATTTATGACGAGTAACATCCAGACCAAACGAATAAGAAAAGCTCGTTATGCGCAAAATAGCCGCAGGCAAGGTGTTCTCTCATTGCCTGGAATGCGCCAGCCGCTCCAACTGTTACCTTGGGTTCTGGTTAGATCAGCATGCATTGTTAGGCAAGCGTGCCGCAAAGATTTAGCATGTTAATTCCTCATCCTTTATCATTGCAGCTCTGATGGTCTAGTGCTTTAGAGGGCTTATCTTAATGTTCCTTCGATGCTAGCTCATCTTTCTTCGACTAGCATTAGTCACCGATCTTTGTTGCTGAGGTGCATAACTGAGCAGAGCCTACCATGGTGCCGTTGATCAATAGATCAGTATTTTCTCAAATGTAAGAGACCCAAGTGGCACATACAGAAACCAGACAGTCGCCGTGGTCACGTTGAACTTTTTATCATTTCTGAACATGAATCCATGCCTTACCAACAAAATACAAATACAATTGTTAAACATGAGCCTAGTTAAGCCATATGATTAAGATAATGGTCGGGCTGGGACATGCTGAGAGATGAGTTTGTTTACATAGCATCTTCAACATTATATCGTATGTGTAGGTAATCCTGTTCAATCCATTGCCTTAAAAATGTATAGTCATTTAGTAAAAATAAGATAAATTCCAATACCAAGTGTACGTCGGTTTCAGCTAATGGTAGCGTGCATGATTCTTCGCATTAAGAGACATTTGCTTCGACTACCAGAAATCTGTTTTTTTGTTGTTGAGTAGCCAAGCCCAGAGTTTCAGAGTAAACTGCTCGCTACCAGTCCCAGCCAGCAATATACGCATATTAGCAGTATATTTGATAGAAACACTATGAGTTTTTAAAACAGTTTGAATACGTATGTGAGTATAACATGACCATATGGCAGTAAGGGAAAACCCGAGACAAAATTCACCAGGAAGTGATATCTGAGCTGGTCACACCTCATTTTCTATTGAAGATAGTGGATATTGGGTCATGTTGCATCTCCTAAAGTTCATCGATATGTCAACATTCAGAAACTTATTTGAGTTCAATCAGCGAGGCTCATCAGTACCTGGCAGAGTGCCACAGGACGCCGCGAGAGGAAGGCCACTGTTTTTCTGGCAGCAGTGTAGACTGCCAAACATTATTGAAGATGACATACAGCTTGACATATTTCTACGATACCAAAATACAAATTTTTGACATTCGCTTCCGTTCTAGTGAACGCGGCCGCGAGTTTGCAAAACGCCGCTAATAAAAGTATTATTTCGGGACATAATGATGGACATTATCGACGTCTGTTTGTTCAAGAAAGTACTGACACGGTTTGCTCCGCATCTTTTGAAATCTGACACAAAGCGGTCTCCATTAACTACACAACATTTATTATGAATATTTCTGTAATTGATGTACCTTCTTCAAACAATGGAACCACAGCATAACACGCCGTCAGATACTGAGATTTGATAAATATAACTTTATCAACAAAAACATACATGTACAAAAACATTTATCCCAGAGCACTGATGAAGATTTATCATGTTAGTGACAATTCTATCTTCTATTTCTCTCTTGGCTGAAAATGGCTGTATTTTTTCAGATACTTGGTTTCTGACTGGCAGGTGTTAACAAGAAGTGTAAATGGTGTGAAATACTTGCTTCGAGGAATTTTTAATATGGGATTTGTTTTGACTTATGCCCCGGCTGCCAAATAGATCGAGATTGGCGGATCTCAGCTCACTGCAGATTCAGCTTGAGGTGGCATGAGTTGGAATTATGGTACATTGCTAGTTATTGTTATGTTCTTGGCCGTCTCGTCTTGTGCCAGACACCGATGAATTTACTAATAATATCACCCATCATGGTCGGTATCGCAAACATCGAAATGTTAATAATATCAGCAGCACAGTTAGTCACTTCAATACTTGGATACGAAAATATTTTCCAGTTTCAGTTAAGGCGAAATAAATGTCAGAGAGAGTCGTGCCCGAGTAGCCAGCAATTTAACATAGAACGCTCACCCCAGAGAGCGGGGCTGTTACATTTGAACGATGCCTGACAGGTGTAATACATGGGCTCTCCGTCATGCAGTACCAAAATATTCAGCGTCAATTAAATGTAGCTACAGTTTATCACAGCAAAAATACTCATAGTTCCTCATCCAGATGACATACAACTCTTGCAGCTGTGAGTCTCACTTATACAATGTAAAACATTTACTTCAGTTACATAAATGGTTTAGTCTGCCGTCAAGAAACTATCTTGTATTTTTGGCACAGCTGCAACTGCTTGTAAACACACAGTCCAGCGATGGCAGGCCCGTGTCAGATGTTTGCATAAATGTCTATCGTAGCTCTGATTACCTCATGGCACACGTTCTGCTCTGGTGAGACATAGCTTGATAGGTTGTATTTATTAATTGTCCAAATGCACGGAAGCCATTACCAACACAGCTATGACATTTTCACAGCGTTTTTAGTATACTAATTTCCAAACATTCTAGTAGGCTGCCAGCCGTAATTTTTTAAAGTGGGGTATTCTAGTATCTTCAACCCTGACTAATATTTTGTTGATATTAGAAGCCTGTTTCCTAAAACGGGACAAATCATTTCCTCATCACCCACACACACAGCTGCATACGACAGCAAAACCTACGAAATAAAACTGATCATCACATTTCAAGATGGGTACGCGAGCAATGAGAATAGCTATCAAAGCGTTATTCATGCATAGAAAATATACAGTAGTTCAATACATATGAAGCATGACAGAGCAGGAAGATGACATAAAATAAGGGGAGATTACAGATATAATAGCACGATGTCCCACTCTATATTTCGTTATTAGAAAAGATACATTTGCTCATAGTAACTAATCTAATGTGAATCACAAATGCACATGAGTATTGGGTGCGTAAGACACAAGCAGAAGAGAATGGTTGAAGATACATATGGTGCATAAGGTAGTGACAAGAGAATTGTTAAAGATACATTTATATTAAGGAGACAGGTTCGTCACAGACGAAGCAAATGTTAATGACATTACATGAATGATGAATAAGTTAAACAGCTCTGCGCCTGGGTGGGCGGTGGCAGACCAGTTTGTCACACGTTATTGCACGACAGACAGCTTGTTGGCGGGTGTTTATTAAATGTTTAAATTCAGACGCTCTTTCTGAATGGTCGCAGCTGCTCGGGCACACACTCACATCTTGCTTCTCACTGCCTCCCCAGTCCATCCTTGCTGGCTCGTATCGGTGAAAGGCTCCAGCCTTGCTCTTCAGCCGGTACCCGGCCCAGCGATGATACGTCTCAGATGTGCTACCTTATCTGCCGCCAGACTAACGAAGCCTTCTCTGGTACACCTGCCGTACGCCACAGCAAGAGAGCTAATCGATCATCCGGTGGAGCTCTTCTGACGACATGTGATAAGCGCAATGTTCTGCATGCTGATAAAGAATTATTATTCTAAGATTATCTTGAGATCTGTGCATTTATTATTTCCACATAAAGCGTTCGTTTGGTGGAGTGTTGCAGAGATTGTCCTTCTACAAAGATTTTCATTGCCTTCAATAGCATTTTGAGTTTCGCCGCGACCATTGCTCTGGTTCACTCCTATCGTGCCTTTCCTACGCATGTCAGTGCTTCTGTGAAGATCTGGTGGTTTCTTATCCTTCCCATTTAAGAATGATGCGCAGAAGTCACTTAAGATTCTTCCTGATCAAATTTATCAGCCGCCTGCTCAATTACGGCTTTTCTTCTGACATACCAAAGTCAATTCGTGAGAATCTTTTATAGATAAATAGTGTCTTTCAAAACATCAGGATATTTTTCAAACGATAGAGTAATACGTGTTATTTGTGTTGAAGGTAAACAAAGAAATAGGCACTTCATATGCTTGGGTTAAGTTGAGTAGTGAACAACTGGTTATCAATAAATTCCAAACTACATACATCATTTAGAGTTATTAATCCTTGTTGTTTCACATACGCTAAGTATATGCTCTTGATTTAATATTTTTAGGTTGCATGATTTAATGACGATTTGAAAGTGCTGGAAAGGCATTTTCCCCAGCATTCATGCGTAACACGTACCCCAAAGAATTCATTTTCTGCCCAGCCACCTCACCTCACCACGTCTCCAGGTTGAAGACGATGTGACGGGGAGCGCAGCATCCTTATTCACTTCTAGCCAGCCCGATACTGAGCTGCGACACATAATGCTGCCTTGCTGGCCACAGGTCACACCATGCCTCCTCGCAGAGCGTTAAGGCAAGACGTCAGATGACCCTGGGCATCTTGGCGGCATTGGTGAGTCGTAGAGCGCTCTGCTTACATAGGTGACCTTAATTGCTCAATAGCCCGTGCGCTGCCAGTACCGACGACCGCCTATTTATAAGTATGTTCATTACTGTTTATGGTTCACGAAGAACATGCTGGAAACAGCAACCAAAACCATCAGCATCACATCTGTTTAGTTATGAACTTTCGTGCTCATCTCGAGATAGGTCTCGAAGGACTTTTCTTTTTAAGAATTATTTATACAAAGAATGCTTGTAAAGCCAAAACACTTATTTCAAATTAAAATACTCAATTACCCAGAAGCGCCCTGCGAAAAGTCCTCATCTTTACTGAATCATTCTCATGGCACATACGCCATAGATATCGCCCACCGTGGGGCATGAAACCGTTGTATCTAGCTACATTTCTGCGTCAGATTACGCGTTAAACAAAGATTTATACTCGATTAATGCTCAAACCCCAGTTTGCTTCCTACGACGTTGTTTGAAGTCGGTGGCACGAGATTTTCTTCGCTATTTCACGAGACGCATGTTCGCGTTTCGCGAAATGGCATGCGTGCCAAGGGTTATGCGCTGATAAAAACAGACTTCATAGCCAAATATGATATTTCACGATGGGGGCTTCATCTATAGGCATGCCTGCATTCTGCGGCTCACAAGCAGGAACAGCAAAGAGGTGATCGGTCGCCAGCATCTCGACCAAATGGAATACTGCCATCTCTCTGAGTATACGTGCCACGCTCAAATACCGGGAACTTCTGAACCGGAACACCTATTCTAGATAACGTACTTCCAACCGAGAAAAATAATTTGAACGGTCATTCAACTTGAAAAGCCTCGGACTTTCTCGACCCAAGATTACTGACTTGATCTGAGTTCTTCATTTGTAAGCTGAAGACATACCATGGTAGGTTACCTTGCCAGCTCATATTTCAGTGAAGCTAGATTCAGGATCTCTGCTGCAGCTCAAATATCGATCTGTTGGGCGACAGTATTCTCCCGGACGCTGGTTTTTCACCACCATCTCACATTGGCAGGCCACTGACTGTATAGGCCCACAATGATGGTGATGGTGAGCTGAGAAGAAAATCAGAAATACAGCCAGAATGTTTTTCACTGACCGACATAGTCCGTTGTGCGTCACCTAGGTCATGGCACCGGCCAAGTCAAACCCGCCAGCAGGCTGCCACCAAACCGTTGCATCAGTAAGGAGGGCACAATCAGAGAGGCAAGAAGATATCATAGGCTGCTCCACGGCGAGATTGGCATCTGTTCAGACCACATCTTCATAGATGTCATCCTGTCCGCTGCCCTCTAACATAATCTCTCAGCCGTCTTTCAATCGTCTCGTTATCACGTTCACGCATCCGCACGGGTCAGCGTCGACTTTATTCTCCGCCACCGTTACTAGCCTGGCCGATGGGGTCCGGTGATTTTGCAGCTCAGAACACAGCCGACTGATTTGGGGAGAAGGTGGAGCAGTCGTAGGCCACAGCGCCGCGGCAGCGCTGACCGGTAGAGTAACAATGTCGCAGTGTCGTTTATTGAAATTCTTCACCATAGCGGACTCATCGCAGACAGTATTCTCTTACTTTCAGTAAGGTGAGAAATTATTTCTTCACGGACTTTGGGCAACCTGGCAGCTTGGAGCAGCTTTGCGAGCAATCTTCTGCTGGGAGTTAGCCTTGGCTTTTCTTAACCGCCATGCATAATGAAGCTCTAGTTTAGCTGCACGGGCTTGCCCGGATATTGTATTTAACCATAGATGCTTTTTGCGCCACAGCAGTCAGGTTCGGGGAATCAGGCTGCATCACCTCCTGACCTTAAATTTCTGAATGGGGCACGCTTTGTTACTTATTGCGGGTAATATCCTTTCACGACAGGATGAGATCGTTATCCTTCCTAGATATCACGCCGGTAAACGAAGAAAGGTCGCTCGCGTTTCACCAGCTCGTCAGCCACGCAGTCTGCAGCACCGCTTGTCAATAAAGCCCCATATACCACTCACACAGCCGCCATCGCCAGGTCACAAACCACCGGCTCCATGTCATCTGCTGAGCTGCCAGGTGAAACCTCCAGCTCGCTGGTCAACATATCACCCATCAGAATATGATTTCAAAGCAGTAGTATCTGGCTCACTTTCAAAACCACCTGTCACTGTTTTTCGCCGCCACGACCGGAACAAACTGCCAAAAATCTTCTGAAACTGGAAACACTTATTCCTCACTAGCTTTTACAACTGTCAGAGCAGCTCGCCAGATTACTGCACCTTACATATAGCCCATATATTCTAGCCCAAATAACTACTTCTTTCCTACTGTATTTTGTCACCCCATTGCTTTATTTTCTACTCAGTAATACTTTTCCACCGCAAGCACATTCAGTGTTTACTTGCTATATTGTATTATTTTCGTAAGTTTCCAAGGTTCACCATCGTATAAGATATCAACATTATCGATCGTATGTTAGTTTGTTCATGTGTACTTCAGCCAGGCGTCAACTGCTCGCCTGCTGTCGCACTGTAATGAGAACTTGTTCTCAACTACTGGCCCGGTTAAATGTGCCAGAAAAAACAAAATAAAAATAAAAAGCGTCACTCCGGTCGCAGAAGCCGGGCGGAAGAAAGCGAAAAAAAGACATTGCTTAAGAAAAATAAGCAAAGACGTTGATAATAATAAAGGGCAGAGGAGCATTCCTCAAAAACAAGGAAATTACTCTGTCAGATTTGCAAAACCTGCTTAGAAACAATGGGTCTACCAGACTACTGATTGCTGCATGACTGCGGAACTCATCCACATTGCTGAGCAGTTTCACTGAAGGACGTAAGGTATAGATGTGCCAAAGTTAACAACATAGCAGTACTGACAGCCTCAAATGTTGCAAAGGTGGTTTGACACTATTGACGGAGGGGTTAGTTACAATATTATAGTTTTTCTGCTCTCATCTCTATTTCTGTTTGCTCACAATAAAAAATATTTGCACCTGTGGTAGCATGTGTCGAAATGACATTTGCTTACCAAAATCTATTTAACGTGCTTAAGCGCACAAAAATAGTAAAAAATGGGCCAAGAGGGACCCTTCGTTTCTATTTGTCACGTTTGTTCAACAGGTGATGGTCGACAACGCCGGTAGGACACACCGGTGTCTCCGTACGCTGCCGGGACGATTGAGGCGGAGGCCCAGCCTGAAGCCGCTGTGTACAAAGATCATCGACCAGTTGAGCTCGCAGGCACCAACGCTGCAGATAGTTGATCTCGCTCTTCCGTGGTTTCATCTGATATTCTTCAGACAATGCTCACCAGCCACGCTTGCGCCTCGCAAGACAGAATGTCAAAAATGCCATGCAAAGAGCCCAGATTCATCCCATTGAGTTGAACCCAGCCAATAGCCACCCCCCCAGCACGTCCGGGTCTCAGCCTGTAGCGCAAGGCCATTCACAGCAGACCTGGTGCAGTCCATGAGGAATGAGATGTACCGTACGTAGTTGGTGGCCACATCGATACTGATCGTTATTTTTATTTGACACAATTCTTTTACAGTCACATTATTATTTCGTCATTCGTGGAATCTCTGATCGTTCCGGCTTCTTACTCATAGTCGTTGGCTTGGTGAAGCCGACAGTGAGAGATCTTTTTGCCGAGTTCAGCACCATAAACATGATGCCAGCAATTACCAACTGGTGCCGACACGTTCACAATATGGGGACAGCTGATCAAATTGAAACAATGTTGCAAATGTTGGAGACAGACAGCAAGCAGCCGCTGAAAACAATGCTGGGCCCAGCAGTGGGAGATACCAGATGCTTTTTATGTAGAGCATCAAGCTCAGGCTCGTGATTGCTCGTCGTGAGAGTAAACAGTTATTTGGTCCTGCCATATTTAATGTGCACTTGTGGAAGAGCTATATTGCTGGAATGTGATTTAACATCATAGAGATCACCCAGTACATTGACACTCTATTTCTCAGCTGCGAATACACTGAGCCTTTTCTAAAATGCGCTTGATGATTGGAGCATATTGTTTCCAGTTTATTGCCCTTGCTGGAAGATTCACTTTCAGTACGCGTTGCCTTCGGCAGAGCCAACCGTTTGGCTGTCGTCTCTGGTAGGCAAGAACATGCCGCTGACCATAACAGACCCAAGACGCTGGAAAGAAAATAGCCCCATAGTCAGACACAGAGCTTGTCACGCACACAGCGGTGGAGCTATGTCAGAAAGGAAAGCATACCAGAAAGCGTTGTCATGCCTACCGTGTACCATGATGTTACGTTATTTTGCCCGCGTCAACAGCACACAAGATGCACTGGCAGAATACTTTGCCCCTTCTGGTTGCTGGGTAAATTGCCGGTTCTATCGGCAAAATGAATATACGTGGGAAATCACAACAGCAAACCGCCAGCAGTTTTCAAAACAAAAAATATTTTCAGCTGCTTGAGCTGCTGAACAAAACAGTGTCCCCAAACAGCTGCTGGTGAAATACTCACATGCAACTATTTCCTTCTTCTGAGACCCTGTCTATTGTTTAGGCTTAATAAATGCGCCGCGCGTTTGTGTTCATCCATTATTTAATTAAAGACAATATCTCTCATCATAAACAATAACAAATAACGACCGTGAAGTTAAATGAGAATCAGGCCACGCTAAACAACACAGACAATCACCCACCAACAAATAGTAGAACCCAGTCAGAGACAACTACACGACACCTGCCTCGACAGCACCATACTGTGTCAACATAATCCTCAAATCATAGAAAACGAACATAGACGCCTGATCCGTTCTCGACTCTACAATAAACAAATACCTTTCTCGACTCGTCGCGAAACATTCCATAGGGGTGCTCATGCTGGCGATATCTCTGAGTAGGTCAGTTCATTATACACGGCTTAAATTTTCTGTTCTATACTCCCACTGTGGGCAGCAGATGGGCTTAGGACAGAGGGCTGAAGCCTGACAGAGGGGCGGAGGCTCTGACAGAGGGGCTTAGCAGAGGGGCAACAAGGCTCTGACAGAGGGCGAGCTGGCGCCTCTGCATTGGCGCCGAGGGCTGGCTTGGGCCGGTGGCCTGGCTTCTCTGGGCCGAGGCTCTGGCGCTCCAGCTGACTGGCGGTTTCAAGGACCCTGCTGATTGCCTGGCTGTTCGGTGGCACGGGCAGTACCTGCCAGACTGATGGCACCGGCGGCAGACGGGTGACTGGTGACTGGCGGCCTGTAGACGTGGCTGCCAGTAGCCGGCGGCACTGTTTCTCGGCGCCGGCGCTCAGACTGGCGTTAAGCAGATCGGGCGGGCGCCGGGTGGGATATTCAGGCATACAAGGCAGCTGATGGCGCCAAGAGCGGGAGCCGCAACTCGGAGAGAGCGCTGGCAGCGCTGGACGCTGGCGCCTGGGCTCTGGCGCCTGGACGAGGGGCGGAGTTTACGCCGGTCAGCCGGAAGACCGATGAAAGGCTTCCCAGCGGGATCAGCGGGACACAGCTCGATGCGTGGTGCCGCACCGGCGGCAGCTGGGCCGAGACACGCGTGAGCTGCCGGCCGCGATGCGTGAGGTGCAAGGTCGATAAATGACGGTGCAAGACTGAGTTTGAGTCGAGCCTGCCCAACCCACCTGGCTGGACGCCTCAAAGGCGTGGCTGGGAATAGCCCGCACAGTACGCAGGCGAATCGGGATTACCGCAGCCCACCGCACTGTAAGGCTGTTCAGCCTGCACGCCCCGGTGTTGAGTTAAGCTCAGGTCTCTACCTGGCTTTCACACCATACTTCTGTAAAAGCCTTCTCAACAAGAGCTTGAGCGTTCACTTTCGCCGCCATTCTTCCTGTAATCTTCCATGTCCCAGGCGGTTTCGCTCCCTGGGCACGGCTGGGCCCACATCTTCTTCGCCAGGGGTCTGCGCTCATACCCGATTACGCTGTTAGCAATGTCATGAACGGGTGATTTCACGGCTTTCTGCTGAAAGGAAAGGCGCAAACGCGGCGGCGTTTGTGTTCATCTGGATATATTTAATTAGCAGCATTGAATACAAACATATAACAATTAACATACCAGGAAGCTGGGTCGAATTTGAGTTCAGACAGTTTAATAACATAGAATACTTCTGGCCCAGGCAAACTCCAAAGATTGATCAGAGACAATTCACGACACCTGCCTCTGACGGAGAATCATATTGTGTCGAACATAAACTGAACATAGAAAACAGCAGACGTTTCACTACTGGTAATTTTATCACAAACAAAAGGAAGTAATGGAGGGTCGGCAGATCTATGATACATAAAATAACTTTTGACCATATCAGGATATTTGTACCTTGAGGAGATACATACCTGCTTATAGAACCTTCAAAAAAGAACACGTAGTTACCGCGGGATACACTATACGTGCCACGTGATTTGATCGATAGACTAACTGTCGTATCAGCATTCTCGTTAGCCGAGATGATTGTTAGCTGAAGACAATGCATAGTTTCTTTATTCAACCAAAACTGAATAAATGAGCGACACATTATTGTTGCACAAACACTAGTTAGGAACATTTATTTTCAGCTTGTTATCCGCATTTTTGGTGGAAATATTGGCGAGCATATGAAGGAGAGCCAGCTACCATACAAGCCAGCTATAGATGCGCCCAATTTTTCAGTTTTTTTGATTTGTTAAAAAGTTTAAAATATCCAATAAATGTCGCCTATCTTCATGACACACCACTTGCCGTTGATTCTTCACAAAAACAGCCAAAGTATAGCTCCTTAGTGAGCTTACTGAAATGTGGCAAAGCGTCTAGGGTACAGTGTCGGTTTGCTCTCAGTTACCGGTATATGCCAAACACCTAATTCCAGAGCTGTCGATATGAAATTCTGAAAGCAAATATTGTCACTTCAGAATACTATTACGAAGAAACGGAGCCAAGAAAATATTATTTCAGCTCCCGCTTCATCATGCTTACCGAGAAATTGACCTGAAAATGCTGCAACTATAATGCCAAACTTTTTCAAAATTTGCTCCATAATATCGACAGAAACACGGCAAACGTCGTTTAGGATCCATCCTCTAGGTGTTTTTTGGATATTTTAAACTTTTTAACAAATCAAAACTGAAAAATTGGGCGCATCATATAGCTGGCTAACATGGTAAGCTGAGCTTTCTCAACCTTCACTTCACGCCAGCTCTGTTATTTGCTATGCTCGCCAAATGTAACACCACCAAAGTATACGGATAACAAACTGAAAATAAATGTTGTCCGATGATTTTTCTTAGTGGATTTGGTGCAACAAGTCAATGTGTGTATATAACTCATTTGTTCAGTTTTTTTGGTTGGATAAAGAAATACAAACTTGTCATTTTGTGCTAGCTAGCTAGCAATTATGCTGTGCTGCAGCAACGGATGTTTAATGGGGAATCTCTTGACTGCATATTGAACATGTTATTGTTTTGACAGTTGAAAAGGTCTATAGGTCAAATACGGGTAATTTGGCTTGCAACCATAGTGTATCCATTTTGGTGCTACATTGATTCTTTTTTGAAGGTTCTATAAAGAACCGTGCTCATAAAGGTTTTTGCTCGAATGTCCTGGTACTTGGTCAAGTTAAAGCTGCAAAATGTTATTTTGTGTATCATAGATCTGCCATTCTCATTAAAAGCTGTCACGTTCTGACCTTTATTTCCTTTGTTTTGTATTTATTTAGTATGGTCAGGGTGTGAGTTGGGTGGGCAGTCTATGTTTGTTTTTCTATGATTCGGGATTTGTATGTTTCGACCTAGTATGGTTCTCAATCAGAGGCAGGTGTCATTAGTTGTCTCTGATTGAGAATCATACTTAGGTTGCCTGGGTTGCACTGTTTGTAGGGGGTGATTGTCTATGTTGATCGCTTGTGTGAACACAGTTCTCATTTAGCTTCACGGTCGTTATTTGTTTATATTTATTTGTTTATATGTTTGTATTCAGTACTTTCTTAATTAAATATCAAGATGAACACAAACCACGCCGCGCTTTGGTCCGCCTTTCCTTCAGCAGAAGTAAACCGTGACAGAATCACCCACCACAACAGGACCAAGCGGCGTGGTAACGGGCAACAGCAACAGCGATGTCAGGATTTCGGGACATGGGAGCATAATCTGGACTACACAACTTGGGAAGAGATAGACAGGTGGGCGGTCGACCCAGGGAGAGTGCCGGAGCCCGCCTGGGATTCAATGGAGCAGTGCGCGGAAGGTTACAGGAGAATGAGGTTGGCGAAGTGAACACGGCTGGCAAGGAAGCCCGAGAGACAGCTCCAAAAATGTATTGGGGAGGCACACAGGAAGTATGGTGAAGCCAGGTAGGAGACCTGAGCCAACTTCCTGTGCTTACCGGAGGGCGACAGAGACCGGGCAGGCACCGTGTTATGCGGTGGAGCGCACGGTGTCCCCGGGTTCGCCTGCATTGCCCAGTGCGGGCTATTCCACCTCGCCGCACTGGCAGGGCGACCGGGAGCATTCAACCAGGTAAGGTTGGGCAGGCTCGGTACTCAAGAGCTCCAGTGCGCCTGCACGGTCCGGTCTATCCGGTGCCACCTCCACGCATCAGCCCTCCGGTGGCAGCTCCCGCACGCGCCCTGAGGTGCGTGTCCTCGGCCCAGTACCGCCAGTGCCGGCACCACGCATCAGGCCTATAGTGCGTCCCGCTGGTCCAGCGCTGCTAGAGCCTTCCTCCTCTCCAGCGCAGCCGGAGTCTCCAGCCTGTTCGGCGCTGCCAGAGCTCCCGCCCCTCATTCCAGAGGCGCCAGAGCCCCTCATTCCAGAGGCGCCAGGGCTCCTCAGTCCAGCGCTGCCAGAGCCTTCCTCTCCAGCGTTGCCGGAGCTTCCCGTCTGCCCAGCGCCATCAGAGTCGCCAGTCTGCCCAGCGTCGCCTGAGCCGCCAGTCTGCCCAGCGCCGCCGGAGCCGTCAGTCTGCCCAGCGCCGCCTGAGCCACCCGTCTGCCCAGCGCCGCCAGTCTGCAAGGAGCCGCCAGTGCCGCCAGTCTGCAAGGAGCCGCCAGTGCCGCCAGCCTGCAAGAAGCCGCCAGTGCCGCCAGTCTGCAAGGAGCCGCCAGTGCCGCCAGTCTGCAAGGAGCCGCCAGTGCCGCCAGTCTGCAAGGAGCCGCCAGTGCCGCCAGTCAGCCAGGTGCCGCCAGTGCCACCAGATCAGCCAGGAGCCGCCAGTCAGCCAGGATCCGCCAGAGCCCCAGTCAGCCCGGAGGCGCCAGAGCCCCTCAGCCCAGAGGCGCCAGAGCCCTCAGCCCAGAGGCGCCAGAGCCCCTCAGCCCAGAGGCGCCAGAGCCCCTCAGCCCAGAGGCGCCAGATCCCCTCAGCCCAGAGGCACTGCCCCTCTGTCCAGAGCCCCTGCCCCTCTGTCCAGAGCCCCTGCCCCTCTGTCCAGAGCCCCTGCCCCTCTGTCCAGAGCTTCCGCCCCTCTGTCCAGAGCTTCCGCCCCTCTGTCCAGAGCTTCCGCCCCTCTGTTCCGAGCTGCCCCTCTGTCCAGTGGGGTCATTTAGAAGGGTCGCCGTGGTTAGGAAGCGACAGAGGCAGACAATTAGGCGGACCAAGACTATGGTGAAGTGGGGTCCACGTCCCGCGCCAGAGCCGCCACCGCGGACAGATGCCCACCCAGACCCTCCCCTATAGGTTAAGGTTTTGCGGCCGGAGTCCGCACCTTTGGGAGGGTACTGTCACGTTCTGACCTTCATTTCCTTTGTTTTGTATTTATTTAGTATGGTCAGGGCGTGAGTTGGGTGGGCAGTCTATGTTTGTTTTTCTATGATTTGGGGATTTGTATGTTTCGGCCTAGTATGGTTCTCAATCAGAGGCAGGTGTCATTAGTTGTCTCTGATTGAGAATCATACTTAGGTAGCCTGGGTTGCACTGTTTGTTGGTGGGTGATTGTCTATGTTGATTGCTTGTGTCAACACAGTTCTCATTTAGCTTCACAGTCGTTATTTGTTTATTGTTTTTTGTATTCAGTGTTCAGTACTGTCTTTAATTAAATATCAAGATGAACACAAACCACGCCGCGTTTTGGTCCGCCTTTCCTTCAGCAGAACTAAACCGTGACAAAAGCAAGTCTAAGAAGAGGAAGATCTGTTCTATGTGAGCTATTTCTATGCTTCCTGTTCTTAAGTTTTGTTTTGTTCAGCAGCTTCAAACAGCTGAAAATGAAATATTTTTTGTTTTTGAAAATATATTTAACAGCGGTTTAGCTGTTACAATGATTCTCTACAGTATATTTGTTCATTTTGTCACAAACTGAAATTAGGCAAACTATTCCAATTTTAGCAACCAGGAAGGGGCGGAGTAATTTCTGCATAGTGCATCTTTAATGATGCTGTTGACCTTGGAAGCAAAATAGCCCCATAACATCAAAAATCCACCACCATATTTTACAGTAGGTATGACTGAGGTACCTTTCTGAATATGCTTCCTTTTTCTGACACCAAACCCACCACTGGTGTGCGTGGCCAAAGAGCTCTATCTTCATGTCATCTGACTATGGGGCTATTTTTCTTCCAACGGTCTTGGGGTCCTTGTTATGGTCAACGGCATGATTACCTTTACCCAGTACCAGGACATTTTAGCCAAAAACCTGGTTGGCTCTGCCAGAAGGCTAACACTTGGCTGCAAGTGGATCTTCCAGCAAGACAATAAACTGGAAACAATATCTCCAATCTCATCAAACATTTTAGAAAAAGGCTCAGTGTCATTGTTCTCGCAAGGGGAGGGTGCTGAAGTACTGAAGATAGAGGTGTCAATAATTTTTTATTTTGGGTGATCTAATCCTGATTTCTGATTGGTTAAAATCACATTCCAGCTTGTCTCTTCTCCACAAGTTACCACCGGCTAAATCTATGACGTTAAAATGCCTATTTACTCTGTTCCATCTGACTGAGCAATCCACTGTCTCATCAGCCCAGCCAAGTAATTTACAAACTTGATCTCCTCTATAAAAAGCATCTAGTCATTATCTCCCTTTTCTTTTAGACTAGCATTGGTTTTCAACAGTATAAACCTTGCTGTCTGTCTCCAACATTTGCAACATTGTTTCAATTTGATCTCCAGCTGTCCCATAGTAATGAACGTGTCAACCAGTTGAAATCATGAATTAGCTGGCATCATGTTTATGGATATATGAACTCAGCAAAAAAGAAACGTCCTCTCACTGTCAGCTGCGTTAATTTTCACCAAACTTAACATTTGTATGAACATAAGAAGATTCAACAACCGAGACAAACTGATCAAGTTCCACAGATGTGACTGATAGAAATGGAATAATGTGTCCCTGAACAAAGGGTGTGTCAAAATAAAAAATAACAGTCAGTATCTGGTGTGGCCACCAGCTGCATTACGTACTGCAGTGCATCTCCTCCTCATGGACTGCACCAGATTTGCCAGTTCTTGCTGTGAGATGTTACCCCACTCTTCCCCCAAGGCAAGTTCCCGGACATTTCTTGGGGAATGGCCCTAACCCTCACCCTCCGATCCAACAGGTTCCAGAAATGCTCAATGGGATTGAGATCTGGGCTCTTTGCTGGCCATGGCAGAACACTGACATTCCTGTCTTGCAGGAAATCACGCACAGAACGAGCAGTATGGCTGGTGGCATTGTCATGCTAGAGGGTCATGTCAGGATGAGCCTGCAGGAAGGGTTCCACATGAGGGAGCAGGATGTCTTCTCTGTAACGCACAGCGTTGAGATTGCCTGCAATGACAACAAGCTCAGTCCGATGATGCTGTGACACAACGCTTCAGACCATGACGGACCCTCCACCTCCAAATAGATCCCGCTTGAGAGTACAGGCCTCGGTGTAATGCACATTCCTTCGACGATAAACTCGAATCCGACCATCACCCCTGGTGAGACAAAACCGTGACTCGTCAGTGAAGAGCAGGGTCCCTCTTGGCATTTTTACTATTTTATTGCCTTAAAACCTGGAATTAAAATAGATTTTTTTTTGGTCGCTTTGTGTCATTTCATTTACACATGCCTACCACTTTAAAGATGCAAAATATTTTTTATTGTGAAACAAACGAGAAATAAGAAGATGAAACAGAAAACATGAGCGTGTGTAACTATTCACCCCTCAAAGTCAATAGGTTGTAGAGCCACCTTTTGCAGCAATTACAGATGCAAGTCTCTTGAGGTACTGTATGTCTCTATTAGCTTGGCACATCTAGCCACTGGGATTTTTGCCCATCCTTCAAGGCAAAACTGCTCCAGCTAGTTCAAGTTGGATGGGTTCCGCTGGTGTACAGCAATCAATTGGATTGAGGTCTGGGATTTGACTAGGCCATTTAAATGTTTCCCCAAAAGCTAAATTTTTGTTTCATCTGACCAGAGTACATTCTTCCATATTTTTAGGGAGTCTCTCATATGCCTTTGTGGCAAAAATCAAACGTCTTTGCTTATTTTTTCTTAAGCAATGTCTTTTTTCTGGCCACTCTTCCGCCCAGCTCTGTGGAGTGTACGGCTTTTTTTTTTTTATTTTGTTATTTCACCTTTATTTAACCAGGTAGACTAGTTGAGAACAAGTTCTCATTTACAATTGCGACCTGGCCAAGATAAAGCAAAGCAGTTTGACACATACAATGACACAGAGTTACACATGGAGTAAAACAAACATACAGTCAATAATACAGTATAAACAGTCTATATACGATGTGAGCAAATGAGGTGAGATAAGGGAGGTAAAGGCAAAAAAAGGCCATGGTGGCAAAGTAAATACAATATAGCAAGTAAAACACTGGAATGGTAGATTTGCAGTGGAAGAATGTGCAAAGTAGAAATAAAAATAATGGGGTGCAAAGGAGCAAAATAAATAAATAAAATAAATACAGTAGGGAAAGAGGTAGTTGTTTGGGCTAAATTATAGGTGGGCTATATGTAAAGGTGCAGTAATCTGTGAGCTGCTCTTTGACAGTTGGTGCTTAAAGCTAGTGAGGGAGATAAGTGTTTCCAGTTTCAGAGATTTTTGTAGTTTGTTCCAGTCATTGGCAGCAGAGAACTGGAAGGAGAGGTGGCCAAAGAAAGAATTGGTTTTGGGGGTGACCAGAGAGATATACCTGCTGGAGTGCGTGCTACAGATGGGTGATGCTATGGTGATCAACGAGCTGAGATAAGCGGGGACTTTACCTAGCAGGGTCTTGTAGATGACATGGAGCCAGTGGGTTTGGCGACGAGTATGAAGCGAGGGCCAGCCAACGAGAGCGTACAGGTCGCAATGGTGGGTAGTATATGGGGCTTTGGTGACAAAACGGATTGCACTGTGATAGACTGCATCCAATTTGTTGAGTAGGGTGTTGGAGGCTATTTTGTAAACACTTCAGTGAGCAGGCCTTTCTAATCGACCTGGCCGGGGTATCCTGGAAGGATATTGATCTCATCCTGTCAGTAGAGGATGCCTGGTTATTTTTTGTAAAACGCCTTCCTAACCATCTTAAATAAGCATGCCCCATTCAAGAAATTTAGAACCAGGAACAGATATAGCCCTTGGTTCTCCCCAGACCTGACTGCCCTTAACCAACACAAAAACATCCTATGGCGTTCTGCATTAGCATCGAACAGCCCCCGTGATATGCAGCTGTTCAGGGAAGCTAGAAACCATTATACATAGGCAGTTAGAAAAGCCAAGGCTAGCTTTTTCAAGCAGAAATTTGCTTCCTGCAAAACTAACTCAAAAAAGTTCTGGGACACTATAAAGTCCATGGAGAATAAGAACACCTCCTCACAGCTGCCCACTGCACTGAAGATAAGAAATACTGTCACCACTGATGAATCCACTATAGTTGAGAATTTCAATAAGCATTTTTCTACGACTGGCCATGCTTTCCACCTGGTTACTCCTACCCCGGTCAAGAGCACTGCACCACCCACAGCAACTCGCCCAAGCCTTCCCCATTTCTCCTTCTCCCAAATCCAGTCAGCTGATGTTCTAAAAGAGCTGCAAAATCTGGACCCCTACATATCAGCCAGGCTAGACAATCTGACAGTGATGAGCGGAGGTCGTCTGACCGCTGACCCATTACGGATGCAGGCAATGAGGCAGTGATCGCTGAGATCTTGATTGAAGACAGCAGAGGTGTATTTAGAGGGCAAGTTGGTTAGGATGATATCTATGAGGCTTAAAGTGGTCCTATGGACAGATACTCCAATCTCCGCCGTGGAGCTTTGCAGCTCTTTCTGTGTTGTCTTTCTTGCCTCTCTGATTAATGCCCTCCTTGCCTGGTCTGTGAGTTTTGGTGAGCAGCCCTCTCTTGGCAGGTTTGTTGTGGTGCCATATTCCTAAAATTATTTTCTTTGGACTTATGGCAGTCAATTGAAAAACATTCTAACAGTATTTCTGATTTTCTTCTCAACTCCCCATCACCATCACATTTAATGTGGGCCTATGACAGTCAATTGCAAATCACCACCAATAATGAGATGGGTGTGCTTCATGCATGTCGCGTCAGAGTCAGCGTGGTCGACAGTGCTGTCACATCCAACCTGGATCGATATTTGGTTTTAATGCAGACAGGATCCCTGAATCTAGCTTCACACAAATATGAGCTGGCAAAGGGTAGCCTACCATGAGTTGTATGTGCTTCAACACAAATGAGAACTCAAGGTCAAATCATGGTGTCAGTGATCTTTAGGTCGGAAAGTCGGAGCTCTTGAAAAAGGTCGGAGTTCTCGAGTTGGAATTCCAAGTTGAATGACCGTTCAAAATTATTTTTCTCAGTTGGAGTTCCCAGTTATCTGGAATGCACTAAAGTCGGAGTCTTCTGTGTTCCCGGTTCCAAGTTCCCAGTTGTTTTGAACGTGGCATTAATACTCAGAGAGATGGCAGGGTATTCCATTTGAGTCAGGAACCAAAACTCCTCCATCGGGACCCATGAATGCGTTGTCTGCAGCATTCGGTCACATAACAGCTCGATCAGCTGTTCGATTTCACTTAACGGCATCTCAACTGAGCCAGGAACACAGTCAAATGGATTGGGAAACTAGAATGCAGAGGCATGCCCGCCATAGATGAAGCCCCATCTGTGCAAAATATCACTATTTGAACCCCTATGGAATCTGTTTTTATCAATATAGCCACGCAGCACACTGAACATCCCTTATGCCATTTCACGCTCGGGAATTGTGAGACAGAACAATACGTCCTCGTGAATAGCATCCCCGACATGTATAGCGAAGAAAAGTCAATGCACCTCGGCCCTCAAAACTAACGTCCATTAGGAGAGCATAAACTGGGGATTTTTGAGGCATTGAGTCAGAGCATAAGTCTTTGTTTAACAGCGTAATCTGACAAATGTATAGATGTGAGTTTCTGTACCCCACACATTGTTTCCATCACATCAATTGTGGACGGTAATATCATAGCGTAGCAGGCCAAGCCATTCACCATGGGAATGATTCAAGTGAGACAGTCATGTGGGGACTTTCCCCATGATCTTAGAGTGCACTCTGGATGAATTGAATATTTTAAATTTGAATAATTAAATAATTTTGAGCTACAAAGACGATACTACAATATATAAACTCAATTCTTAAAAGAAAAGTCCCTTTTTCAGGACCCTGTCTTTCAAGGATAATTTGTAAAAGTTCACATAACTAAACAGATCTTCATTGTAATGGTTTTGGACACTGTTTCCCATGTTTGTTCAATGAACCATAAACAATTAATGAACATGCACCTGTGGAACGGTCATTAAGACACTAACAGTTTACAGACGGTAGGCAATTAAGGTCACAGTTATGAAAACTTAGGACACTAAATAGGCCTTTCTACTGACTCTGAAATACACCAAAAGAAAGATGCCCAGGGTCCCTGCTCATCTGCATGAACGT
Organism: Oncorhynchus tshawytscha; assembly: GCF_018296145.1. Taxonomy (NCBI): domain Eukaryota; kingdom Metazoa; phylum Chordata; class Actinopteri; order Salmoniformes; family Salmonidae; genus Oncorhynchus; species Oncorhynchus tshawytscha. Next base: position 2,570,058 of record NC_056447.1, on the reverse strand, counting down.
GCCTTAGGCATGCTGCAGGGAGGCATGAGGACTTGTAGGCCTGTTGTAAGGCAGCATTATGTGTCACAGCATTATCGGACTGAGCTTAAATTGAATAAGGACATCCACAGCTGCGTTCCCGATGCATCGGTCTTCAGTGGTAGCCTGTGAGAAAGACTCAATCAAGTGATGGAGAGCAGTGTGAGTGAGGTGAGAGGTGCTTTGGAGCGGGCAGCATTTAGGAGAAAGGCTGCAAAAGCCATGGATTCTTTTAGGGTACATTATGGCCACACACATGGATGCTGCCGGGAAATGCCTTTCAAGCTACTTTTTTCAAATCATCATTAGAGCTGCATCATGCAGCCTAAAAATGTATTAAAAATCAAAACATATACCCCAACGTATGTAGAACAACTAAAGTTACATTAATAACTCTAAATGATATATGCTTAGTTTAGATTTATTAATGTAGTTGTTCTACTACTAACCCTAACCCAAAGCATATAGGAGTACCTATTTCTTTGTTTACTGCTCAACACAGAATAGCCGCATGTGCGCACTCCCTCAAATCGTTTGGAGAAAATATCCTGATGATTTTGAAAGACACTGGCCTGTCTATAAAAGGTCTCACAGTTGACAGTGCATGTCAGAGAAAAAAAACAAGCCATGAGGTTGAAGGAATTGTCCGTAGAGCTCCGAGACAGGGTTGTGTCGAGGTACAGATCAGGGGGAAGGGTACCGAAACATTTCTGCAGCATTGAAGGTCCCCAAGAACACAGAGGCATCCATCATTCTTAAATGGAAGAAGTTAAGAACCACCAAGACTCTTCCTAGAGCTGGCCGCCCGACCAAACTCAGCAATAGGGGGAAAAGGGCTTTGATGAGGGAGGTGACCAAGAACCCAATGGTCACTCTGGCAGAGCTCCAGAGTTCCTCTGTGGAGACGGGAGAATCTTGTAGAAGGACAACCATCTCTGCATGGTTGTCCTTCACTCCACCAAACAGGCCTTTATGGTAGAGTGGTGTCGTGGAAATTGCACACAGGGATACTCAAAGTCAATCTTAAATTAATCGTTCTTTAATATCAGCATGCTGCAGAGGTTCCAACCAATTCAATGCACTAAGTACACATGTCGATCAGGAGCTCCACCGGACAGTCCAGTTAGCTCTCTTATATACTGTGGCGTACAGCAGGTCAGCTACCAGGGGGAGACTCGTTGAGGTCTGGTGACAGATGGAGTATACATCACGGGGCGATGGCTCCATCTGCTGGACGTGCCAGGTCTCGACGGGCTCGCCGCCCAGGACTAATTGGGGCTGATTGGGGAGTTCCTGAGAAATCAAAGGCTGATTGCTCACCAGTTGTACAAGCCCCATAAAGCTGCCAGAAGGCCAGCACAAAGGACAGGACTGGGGAGGTAAGGTGACTTCCATGTAGTTGGAGACGGTACCCGAGCTAAGATGAGGGAGTTTGAGTTTGTGTGCCCGACAGCAAGACCAGGAGCCCAGAAGACGGTATCCCGGAGAGGGTCTCATGGGGAGTCCTATCCTTTTCTGTAGATTTATTATTTAATAAACACCGCAAAAACCAAGCTAATCATACTCTGTCCGTGTCTGATCTGTGTAAACGTCTTGACCAAACCCACTGGTCTGCCACAATACAGACAAGGTATGATTTAGCTTATTCATCATTCATAATTAATTAATCATTAACATTTGCTTCATTCATGTGACAGACCAATACCTCACGAGGCTTCTTCTCCCAAACACACACATTTATCTCCCTTAATACTCCATGTGTATCTTTAACAATTCTCTTGTCCTTACTTGCTATACACCATATGTATCTTCAACCATTCTCTTGCCGCTACAGTAATCGCCCTTATTACTCCATGTGCATTTTCAATGATTCTCTTGTCGTTAGTTACTATGAACCAAATGTATCTTTCTATGCAAATATAGAATAGGACATCGTGCTATTATATCTGTAATCTCCCTTATTACCCCATGTGCATCTTCAATGATTCTCTGTCAGTACTTCCTATGCACTATTAATTCCTATTACTTCCTATGTATTTTCTATACATATAGAATAACACCTTGTGCTATTATCACATTGCAGACTCTTTAATCTCCCTTATTACCCCATCTGCAAATGTGATATTTCAGTTTTTATTTCAGTAAAAAACGGTTTTTGCTTTGTCATTATGCAGTATTGTGTGTAGATTGATGAGGGGAAAAAATGATTTAATCCGTTTTAGAATAAGGCTCTAATGTAACAAAATGTGGAAAGTCAAGGGTTCTGAATACTTTCCGAATGCACTGTACACCCCCACTTTAAAAAAAAAAATTCTGACAAGCGAGCACTTATATGGCCATTTTCAAGTTTTCGTAAATTCTTAGAATGTTTTGGAATTAGGTATACTAAAGCCTTTGTGAAAATGTCATAGCAATGTTGAGTGTGAAAGCTTCCGTGCGTTTGGACAATTAATAAATACAACCTAATAAAAACATGTCTCCTCCAGGAGCAGAGTCTACCAGACCGGTGTGCCATAGTCAATCAGAGCTACAGTCGGCATTTATGCAAACATCTATTTGCACACAGGCCTGCCATCATTCACTTTGCACTGACTGTGTGTTTACAAGCAGTTGCAACAGTGACTTTAGATCATTAGAAAACATTTGCCAAAAGCCACAAAGTACACCTGAATGGATTTCTGCAAATATATGACCGACGGGCTTAAAATCGGTCTTATGTAGCAAAATTAGAATGTTTTTTACATTGTATAAAAGTAGAGACTCACAGCTGCAAAAGTGTATGTCATACATAGTTGAGGAACTATGAGAAAGTATTTTTGCTTTGAAAGTTGATAAACTTGTAAACTCACATTTGAGAAAATGGCCTTTGAATATTTTGGTACTACTATTGGAGAGCCCTTCTTTGTCTACACCTATTAGGCATCGTTCAAACCCTCTTAAACTTTAGCCCCGCTCATCTCTTTAAGGATTAATCTGAGCGTTCTGTATTAAATTGCTAGCTACTTCCAGACACATAATGAGAGAACACCTCTCTGACCATTTTACTCGCCTTAACAGAGCTAGATAGGCTGTTTTCATGTTATCCAGAGTGTTGGTGACTAACTGTGCTGCTGGCAACAATTTAATTGCGCATTTTTTCGATGTTTACTGATACTGACCATATTCAATGGGTGATAATTGTTTGTAAATTCATCAGTTATTCTGCGCTCTGGCACACTAAGACAAGAGACTTTGTTAAGACATGTAGCTAGCTAGCTAAACAATGTACCATAATTCCAACTCATGACGTTACTACCCTGCATGAATCTGCAGGTAGGGCTGAGATCCCGCCAATGGGATCGATATAACAACAGCCAGTGAAAGTGCAGGGCGCCAAATTCAAAACAACAGAAATCCCATAATTAAAATTCCTCAAACAGAAGTATTTCACACCATTTTAAAGATACACTTCTTGTTAATCCCAAACGAAAGCACCACAAACGATTATGTTAGGTCAGAGCCAAGTCACAGAAAAAACACAGCCATTTTTCCAGCCAAAGAGAGGAGTCACAAAAATCAGAAATAGAGATAGAATTAATCACTAACCTTTGACCTATGATCATCTTCATCAATTGACACTCATAGGACTTCATGTTACACAATACATGTATGTTTTGTTCGATAAAGTTCATATTTATATCAAAAAATCTCAGTATACATTGACGTGTTATGCTCAGTAGTTCCAAAAACATCCGGTGATTTTGCAGAGAGACACATCAATTTACAGAAATGCTCATAATAAATGTTATGCATGGATCTTTAGATACACTTCTCCTTAATGGAACCGCTGTGTCAGATTTCAAAAAAGATTTACGGAAAAAGCAAACCATGCAATAATCTGAGTACTGCGCTCAGAGACCAAACCAGCTGGACTCCCAGTTCCAAAATAAATGTTTGTTTTGTTCGATAATGTCCATCATTTATGTCCAAATAGCTACTTTTGTTAGCGCGTTTTGTAAACAAATCCAAACTCACGAAGCACGTTCACTAGAGCAGACGAAATGTCAAAAGTTCTGTTACAGTCCGTAGAAACATGTCAAACGATGTATAGAATTCATCTTCAATAATGTTCCAACCGGAGAATTCCTTTTTCTGTAGAAAAGCAATTGAACGCGAGCTACCTCTCATGTAAACGAGCGTCACGAGTTTGTGGCACTCTGCCAGACCACTGACTCAAAGAGCCCTTATGAGCCCCTCCTTTACAGTTGAAGCCTCAAACAAGTTTCTAAAGATGGTTGACATCTAGTGGAAGCCTTAGGAAGTGCAACATGACCAATATCCCACTGTATCTTCAATAGAGAATGAGTTGAAAAATGACCAACTTCAGATATCCCACTTCCTGGTTGGATTTTGTCTCAGGTTTTTGCCTGCCATATGAGTTATGTTATACTCACATACATTATTCAAACTGTTTTAGAAACTCCATAGTGTTTTCTATCCAAATATACTACTAATATGCATATATTAGCAACTGGGACTGAGTAGCAGGCAGTTTACTCTGGGAACCTCTGGGCACCTTATTTATCCAAGCTACTCAATACTGCCCCCAGCCATAAGAAGCTAACCAACCAGGTTCTATGGCTATAACTAGTCAAGCAAATGTGTCTGAAATACGAAGAATAAGATCATACACATACCATTAGCTAGAGAGCCAGCCGGCTAAAGTTAGCTAGCTAACAGTACACTTTAATTTGACATTAGGTTTATGCAGTTTTACTAAATGATACATTTTTTTAAAGCATCGTTAGACAGGATTACCTACACATACTGACCGCCTCAAATAGACAGAAGGGTGCTATATGGCAGACCAATCTAAACTCATCTCTCGGCATGTCCAGCCCATTCATTATCTTAGACAATCATGGCTAGCGGGAAGGTTGCTCACTTTTTCTCTGGCTTAACCAACTAGGCTCATAATTTAACAATTGTATTTGTATTTACAGATGGCATACACGTTTGTTATTAAGACACATGAAAGTTCATGTTCCAGAAGCCAAAAAACACATTTTGATAAAAATAAAAAGTTCAAACGACTCTCCTGTGAAGTAGTGACCCGCGACTTCAGTCTAGTTTCCTGAAACGGGTCACATATGTTGATACCACTTGGGAGTCCTCTTACATTTAGGAAAATACAGTCCTATTGATCAAACAACCATGAAAAGGTAGGCTCTCACTGCCTCAGTTATGCACCTCAGCAACAAAAAGATCAGTGACTAATGCTAGTCAGAGAAAGATGAGCTAGCATCTAATGAAGGAACATTAGATAAGCCCTCTAAAACTTGTTCAGCTAGTTGACCATCAAACTTGCAATGATAAAGGATGAGGAATTGTAGCATACTCATCCTTTGCAGCTTGCCTGCCAACAATGCATGCTTGTCCCAACCAAGAACCCAAAACTAACTGGTTAAAGATGGCTAGCTTGCGAGCTAGTTCCAGACAAAAATGAGAGAACACCTTACTCTGACTATTTTACTTACCATAGCAGAGCTTTTCTTACATTTACGGACACCGTTCATATTCATTGGATGTTACTCATTCATAAATTAATCAGTTATTCTGCACTCTGGTACACTCAGGCAAGAGGTCTCTGAAACCAGAGTGAATTTACTAACACAAGAGATATGCTAAATGGATAACAGTTGTTCAAGTTCTTGCTAGTTAACCAAATGACACCTGCATCACAAGCTGTGTATAGCCACCGAAAAATGATGAGGGGAAAAGTTAGTCACTCATCCACTCCTCCAAGGACATGACATCCTCCTAGCAGCTAGCTAGCTATCCAGATAACATTAGGCTCAGAGTTTTTAGCTGGTTGCTACATAAATAGATACGCTAGCCTATTAGACATGTTATGACTGACTTGTGATCATTGCCCTTGCTCATTTATTGTCATTCCCAGCCTTAGTTACATTTGTCCGTTTTGTCCAAAATGTTGAGCCATTGAAACTGAAACAGTGTATCCCGAATAGAGGCAGGAAACATTGTACCAGGCCAGCTGTGATTTATAAGCTGATAGCAATATTTTTTGGACAACCAAAAAATGTATTGGTGAATTAAATTAATCATGCATTGAACTGCAGCAATCTATTCTGCCAAAAATGCCTTAATGTACATTGTGGAATGCTGAGGCAAATATAACCTATTTTTAAAACCTCTTATAAAGTTGGTTTTGTAGCATAAATTGGGAATTGAATATTTGTAACTGATATTATGTTTGTTTCATAGCCGCAAAGTAGTTTTAAAAAAATATATATTTCACCTTTAATTTAACCAGGTAGGCAAGTTGAGATCAAGTTCTCACATACAATTGCGACCTGGCCAAGATAAAGCAAAGCAGTTCGATAAAAACAACAAACAATAATACAGTAGAAAAATAAGTCTATATTACAATGTGAGCAAGTGAGGTGAGATAAGGGAGGTAAAGGCTAAAAAGGCCATGGTGGCGAAGTAAATAAAATATAGCAAGTAAAACACTGGAATGGTTGATTTGCAGTGGAAGAATGTGCAAAGTAGAGATAGAAATTATAGATGGGCTATGTACAGGTGCAGTAATCTGTGAGCTGCTCTCACAGCTGGTGCTTAAAGCTAGTGAGGGAGATAAGTATTTCCAGTTTCAGAGATTTTTGTAGTTTGTTCCAGTCATTGGCAGGAGAGAACTGGAAGGAGAGGCGGCTAAAGGAAGAATTGGTTTTTGGGGGTGACCAGAGAGATTTTCCTGCTGGAGCCCGTGCTACAGGTGGGTGTTGCTATGGTGACCAGCGAGCTGAGATAAGGGGGGACTTTACCTAGCAGGGTCTTGTAGATGACCTGGAGCCAGTGTGTTTGGTGACGAGTATGAAGTGAGGGCCAACCAACGAGAGCGTACAGGTCGCTGTGGTGGGTAGTATATGGGGCTTTGGTGACAAAACGGATGGCACTGTGATAGACTGCATCCAATTTATTGAGTAGGGTATTGGAGGCTATTTTCTAAATGACATCGCCAAAGTCGAGGATTGGTAGGATGGTCAGTTTTACAAGGGCATGTTTGGCAGCATGAGTAAAGGATGCTTTGTTGCGAAATAGGAAGCCAATTCGAGATTTAACTTTGGATTGGATATGTTTGATGTGAGTCTAGAGAGTTTACCGTCTAACCAGACACCTAGGTATTTTTAGTTGTCCACATATTCCGAGCCGTCCAGAGTAGTGATGTTGGACAGGCGGACAGGACCAGGCAGCGATGGGTTGAAGAGCATGCATTTAGTTTTACTTGTATTTAAGAGCAATTGGAGGCCACGGAAGGAGAGTTGTATGGCATTGAAGCTCGCCTGGAGGCTTGTTAACCTCTCTAGGTTATGTGGGACGCTAGCGTCCCATCTGGCCAACATCCAGTGAGGTTGCAGAGCGCCAAATTAAATTACAGAAATGCTCATTATAAAAACTTAGAAAACAAAACATATTTTACAAAGGTTGAAAGATTAACTTCTTGTTAAACCAAACACAGTGTCATATTTATAAAAAATACGAATAAACACAACGTGAAACCCTAAACAGCCTATCTGGTGCGAACTAACACAGAGACAGGAACAATCACCCACGAAACACTCAAAGAATATGGCTGCCTAAATATGGTTCCCAATCAGAGACAACGATAAACACCTGCCTCTGATTGAGAACCACTTCAGGCAACCATAGACTTTTCTAGAAAACCCCACTATACCACAATCCCAATCCCTACAAAAAAACAAGACTAAACACACCACATAATAAACCCATGTCACACCCTGGCCTGACCAAAATAATAAAGAAAACACAAAATACTAAGACCAGGGCGTGACACACAGACACTATTTTGGAAAATGTTTTCTATCCAAATGTATATCTAAATGCATATCATATCTTCTGTACATGTACTTCCTGTACATAGCCCAAGATAAGTTAGTGTCCAAAGAAGGGCCAGTAGTATACAGAATGGTGTCGTCTGCGTAGAGGTGGATCAGAGACTCACCAGCAGCAAGAGCGACATCATTGATGTAAACAGAGAAGAGAGTCTGTCCAAGAATTGAACCCTGTTGCACCCCCATAGAGACTGCCAGAGGCCCGGACCCTCCGATTTGACACACTGAACGCTATCAGAGAATTAGTTGGTGAACCAGGCGAGGCGATCATTTCAGAAACCAAGGCTGGCGAGTCTGCCGATGAGGATGTGGTGATTGACAGAGTCGAAAGCCTTGGCCAGGTCAATGAATACGGCTGCACAGTATTGTTTCTTATCGATGGCGGTTAAGATATCGTTTAGGACCTTGAGCGTGGCTGAGGTGAACCCATGACCAGCTCTGAAACCATATTGCATAGCAGAGAAGGTATGGTGGGATTCAAAATGGTCGGTAATCTGTTTGTTGACTTGGCTTTCGAAGACCTTAGAAAGGCAGGGTAGGATAGACATAGGTCTGTAGCACTTTGGGTCAAGAGTGTCCCCCCCTTTGACGAGGGGGATGACCGCAGCTGCTTTCCAATCTTTGGGAATCTCAGATGACACGAAATAGAGGTTGAACAGGCTAGTAATAGGGGTGGCAAAAATTTGGAAGATAATTTTTAGAAAGAAAGGGTCCAGATTGTCTAGCCCGGCTGATTTGTAGGGGTCCAGATTTTGCAGCTCTTTCAGAACATCAGCTGACTGGATTTGGGAGAAGGAGAAATGGGGAAGGCTTGGGCGAGTTGCTGTGGGGGTGCAGTGCTGTTGACCGGGGTAGGGGTTGCCAGGTGGAAAGCATGGCCAGCCATAGAAAAATGCTTATTGAAATTCTCAATTATAGTGGATTTATCGGCGTTGACAGTGTTTCCTATCTTCAGTGCAGTGGGCAGCTGGGAGGAGGTGTTCTTATTCTCCATGGACTTTACAGTGTCCCAAAACGTTTTTGAGTTTGTGTTACAGGAAGCACATTTCTGCTTGAAAAAGCTAGCCTTGGCTTTTCTAACATACTACCGGCGCCGACAGAGATGGCCGCCTCGCTTCGCGTTCCTAGGAAACTATGCAGTTTTTTGTTTTTTTACGTGTTATTTCTTACACTAGTACCCCAGGTCATCTTAGGTTTCTTTACATACAGCCGAGAAGAACTACTGAATATAAGATCAGCGTCAACTCACCATCAGTACGACCAAGAATATGTTTTTCGCGATGCGGATCCTGTGTTCTGCCTTACAACCAGTGTAACGGAGTGGATCACATGCAGCGACCAAAAAAAAACGACTCAGAAAAAGAGGGAAACGAAGCGGTCTTCTGGTCAGACTCCGGAGACGGGCACATCGTGCACCACTCCCTAGCATTCTTCTTGCCAATGTCCAGTCTCTTGACAACAAGGTTGATGAAATCCGAGCAAGGGTAGCATTCCAGAGGGACATCAGAGACTGTAACGTTCTCTGCTTCACGGAAACATGGCTAACTGGAGAGACGCAATCCGAAGCGGTGCAGCCAGCGGGTTTCTCCACGCATCGCGCAGACAGAAACAAACATCTTTCTGGTAAGAAGACGGGCGGGGGCGTATGCCTTATGGCCAACGTGACATGGTGTGATGAAAGAAACATACAGGAACTCAAATCCTTCTGTTCACCTGATTTAGAATTCCTCACAATCAAATGTAGACCGCATTATCTACCAAGAGAATTCTCTTCGATTATAATCACAGCCGTATATATCCCCCCCCAAGCAGACACATCGATGGCTCTGAACGAACTTTATCTAACTTTATCTAACTTTATCTAACTCTCTGCAAACTGGAAATGATTTATCCGGAGGCTGCATTCATTGTAGCTGGGGATTTTAACAAGGCTAATCTGAAAACAAGACTCCCTAAATTTTATCAGCATATCGATTGCGCAACCAGGGGTGGAAAGACCCTGGATCATTGTTACTCTAACTTCCGCGACGCATATAAGGCCCTGCCCCGCCCCCCTTTCGGAAAAGCTGACCACGACTCCATTTTGTTGATCCCTGCCTACAGTCAGAAACTAAAACAAGAAGCTCCCACGCTGAGGTCTGTCCAACGCTGGTCCGACCAAGCTGACTCCACACTCCAAGACTGCTTCCATCACGTGGACTGGGAGATGTTTCGTATTGCGTCAGACAACAACATTGACGAATACGCTGATACGGTGTGCGAGTTCATTAGAACGTGCGTTGAAGATGTCGTTCCCATAGCAACGATTAAAACATTCCCTAAACCAGAAACCGTGGATTGATGGCAGCATTCGTGTGAAACTGAAGGCACGAACCACTGCTTTTAATCAGGGCAAGGTGTCTGGTAACATGACTGAATACAAACAGTGCAGCTATTCCCTCCGCAAGGCTATCAAACAAGCTAAGCGCCAGTACAGAGACAAAGTAGAATCTCAATTCAACGGCTCAGACACAAGAGGTATGTGGCAGGGTCTACAGTCAATCACGGACTACAGGAAGAAACCCAGCCCAGTCACGGACCAGGATGTCTTGCTCCCAGGCAGACTAAATAACTTTTTTGCCCGCTTTGAGGACAATACAGTGCCACTGACACGGCCTGCAACGGAAACATGCGGTCTCTCCTTCACTGCAGCCGAAGTGAGTAAGACATTTAAACGTGTTAACCCTCGCAAGGCTGCAGGCCCAGACGGCATCCCCAGCCGCGCCCTCAGAGCATGCGCAGACCAGCTGGCCGGTGTGTTTACGGACATATTCAATCAATCCCTATACCAGTCTGCTGTTCCCACATGCTTCAAGAGGGCCACCATTGTTCCTGTTCCCAAGAAAGCTAAGGTAACTGAGCTAAACGACTACCGCCCGTAGCACTCACATCCGTCATCATGAAGTGCTTTGAGAGACTAGTCAAGGACCATATCACCTCCACCCTACCTGACACCCTTGACCCACTCCAATTTGCTTACCACCCAAATAGATCCACAGACGATGCAATCTCAACCACACTGCACACTGCCCTAACCCATCTGGACAAGAGGAATACCTATGTGAGAATGCTGTTCATCGACTACAGCTCGGCATTCAACACCATAGTACCCTCCAAGCTCGTCATCAAGCTCGAGACCCTGGGTCTCGACCCCGCCCTGTGCAACTGGGTACTGGACTTCCTGACGGGCCCCCCCCAGGTGGTGAGGGTAGGCAACAACATCTCCTCCCGCTGATCCTCAACACTGGGGCCCCACAAGGGTGCGTTCTGAGCCCTCTCCTGTACTCCCTGTTCACCCACGACTGCGTGGCCATGCACGCTCCAACTCAATCATCAAGTTTGCGGACGACACAACAGTGGTAGGCTTGATTACCAACAACGACGAGACGGCCTACAGGGAGGAGGTGAGGGCCCTCGGAGTGTGGTGTCAGGAAAATAACCTCACACTCAACGTCAACAAAACTAAGGAGATGATTGTGGACTTCAGGAAACAGCAGAGGGAACACCCCTATCCACATCGATGGAACAGTAGTGGAGAGGGTAGCAAGTTTTAAGTTCCTCGGCATACACATCACAGACAAACTGAATTGGTCCACTCACACAGACAGCATCGTGAGGAAGGCGCAGCAGCGCTCTTCAACCTCAGGAGGCTGAAGAAATTCGGCTTGTCACCAAAAGCACTCACAAACTTCTACAGATGCACAATCGAGAGCATCCTGGCGGGCTGTATCACCGCCTGGTATGGCAACTGCACAGACTGTTAAACAGCCACCACTAACATTGAGTGGCTACTGCCAACACACTGTCAATGACACTGACTCTACTCCAGCCACTTTAATCATGGGAATTGATGGGAAATGATGTAAATATATCACTAGCCACTTTAAACAATGCTACCTTATATAATGTTACTTACCCTACATTGTTCATCTCATATGCATACGTTGATACTGTACTCTATATCATCGACTGCATCCTTATGTAATACATGTATCACTAGCCACTTTAACTATGC
>NC_056447.1:2550968-2557973 GCF_018296145.1 Oncorhynchus tshawytscha | reverse complement strand
GTTGGAGGCAGTTCACTCTGGGCACGCTATTCATCCAAAAGTGAAAATGCTGTACCCAATCCAAAAAGGTTATACTTACGTACTATTTTTTGTACAGATGAACGTGGTACCTTCAGGCATTTGGAAATTGCTCCTATGGATGAACCAGACTTGTGGAGGTCTACAATTTTTTTCTGGGGTCTTGGCTGATTTCTTTTGATTTTCCCATGATGTCAAGCAAAAAGGCAGTGATATTGGAAGGTAGGCCTTGAAATACATCCACAGGTACACCTCCAATTGACTCAAATTATGTCAATTAGCCTATCAGAAGCTGGAATTTTCTGGAATTTTCCAAGCTGTTTAAAGGCACAGTGAGCTTAGTGTATGTAAACTTCTGACCCTTCTGTAATTGTGGTACAGTGAATTGTAAGTGAAATAATCTGTCTGTAAACAATTGTTGGAAACATTCTTGTGTTTCCAGGTCCACCAGCTGATCCAACGTAGGGGTGGTGTCTTTGCAGGCCAACTCCTGACGGATGTCCTCACGCAGACTGCAATGGCAGTGGTTGATCAAGGCCTTGTCGTTCCATCCCGCGCCGGCAGCCAGGGTCCTAAACTCTAGGGCAAACTCTTGGGCGCTCTTCGTATCCTGCCTCAGCTGGAACTCCCTTGACAGAATTCCCACCTTCTAAGGAGAAGCGGTGGTCGAAGAAGTGGCATGGAAGTCAAAATGCAGGAGAGCAGAACTTGGTAAATAGCCCGAGCCGTTTAATGAACATTAACTACCGGCATACAAAAGTAACAAAACACATGGGCACAAAAACCCATATCGCACCAGTCAGATAAGCACACATAGGTACAATAAACAATTCCTGACAAGGACATGGTTGAAACAGAGGGAACATATAAGATATGTAATTAGTGGATTGAAACCAGGTGAGTGCCACAACCAGACAAAACAAATGGAACATGAAAAATAGAAGACCGGTGACGTCGACCACCGAACACCACCCGAACAAGGAGAGGAACCGACTTCGGGAGAAGTCGTGACAATCACTCACACTTACTTCCGGTATTGGAGTTGTTAGTTCTGTGGGTAAGGCGGATGGGGCACCAGCACCCTACTCCTGAATCCTACTCCTGAATCCTACTCCTGAATCCTCCTCATGATGGCTGCAGAAGGTGGGGTCCTTGGGATATGTTACCTCTAGATTTGAGGTCTTACTAATGCCTTGCCCAGCTCCTCGAGAAAGAGCTGTCTCCTCTGGAGCTTCGCTCTGTTCCAATCTGACTTCAACGGCATCCTGATGACACGTTGTACACCGAGATGTCCAAGATGTTGAAGAATATCACAAGTGTCCAGCGTAGGGTTCTTATTTTGCAGCTGTAGCCATCACCAGCTTGTCTAAATTGTCCACCACTCCTTTTGTCATATTGTAATCCATAATCATTTCTGGTTCATGATGTTCCTGGCCACAGAGTCTCCAATCCCTATGCAGCATACCCATGAGTACAACATTTTTACCTTGATAGGCCTGTTCCGGGTATTCAACAGCTGAGGTGGAAGCTCAGGCTTGTTTTTTTCGCACTGTTCCTACCATCGTCAGCTTCGTCTTGAAGAGCTCCTGTCCCAGCTTGGACAAAGTAAAAAAGTTATTGCATGTTATATTGTTCCCACGGTGTACCTGTGTCACATCCAGGACAACCCGCATCCCTTGGTTCTTCCCAGGAGTTCCTCCATCTGGCTTCCACATATACACTTGCAAGTTCCACGCATATGATGAAGAAGCATCACATGCAGGTCAGATCTTGATTCCATATTTTGCTGGTTTAGACGGCAGGTAGTGCCCGAAGGGGCCCAAGCCCCTAAACGGCATAAACTGCTCATCAACAGTAACGTTGGGCCCAGGGTTGTAAAACAGGGGCCCGATGTTAAAACTATCATGACACAAGGCAAGACCCAGAAGCAGACACAGGATGCAGATGGTTGGAGTATTTACAATATTTATTAATCCAATAGGGTAAGGCAAGAGAATGGTCGTGGACAGGCAAAAGGTTCAAAACCAGTTCAGAGTCCACAACTTACCAAAGGACAGGCAGAATCAAGGTCAGGGCAGGCAGGATGATCAGGCAGATGCGAAAGTAGGCCAGAGTCAGGCATGGGTCAAAACCGGGAAGACTATCAAAAAGAGAATAACAAGAGGAGTATGGGAAAAACACGCTGGTTGACTTGACTAACATACAAGACGAACTAGCACAGAGAGATAGGAAACAGGGTTAAATACACTGGGGAAAGTAAGCGACACCTGGAGGTGTTGGAGACAATCACAGGAACAGGTGAAACAGATCAGTGCGTGACAAAAACATTTGTCCCACACTGACCTGATTTGCAGCTAGCTTGTCTCGCCGCCAAGCTGGTCTGCTGTCTCGGTTATCGAAGCAGATAATCCTGGAAATAATGTGGACGTTGTTACACATAAAAGTTCTCTGACAGTTTCTGCATCCCGCAGGAATTCTGTGGATTCCCCATTGATTCGAGTAACACCAGCAAGGATAAGAACCCCAAAGTATGCATGTAAATGAGTTAGGTCCATCTCTTTTCATCTCTCTCCAAAACACGTCTATCCTCCAAATTATTGCAGTCCAGAATGATTTTCTGTATGGTATCTGGGATGAACAGTTCAAAAGAAGACTTTATGTTCTGCACATGAGAAACCGCCATCCACGTCGGCTCTGGTTGCATCCTTATTACATTGGTAGCCATGCGGGGTGGTTCATTCCTCGTCAAGAAGACCATTTAAATGTAAAAAAAATGTACATCCATATTTCTCCTGCAACCTGATGATCAGCTGGATGCTGACGTGCTGGTCCTGGGGCTTGCTGAGGGTCAATCCACTTCTTCCAACTCACTGTCTGACTCTAAGGCCCTCTGAGCAGAGATTATTTTGCCATACTGATTGATTGTGGTAAGGAGCCACACATACAAGCCTAATAATTTTTTGGGTCCCTCCCCCAATTTGCAGCAGACTGGGGTAGTTTGTGGGAAAATACAGATTTTTAATTTTTTTAAATAATCTATCGAAATAATGTATTGTAATAACATTGTGCAGTTTCACACACTACAAAGGATAAAGAGTGTGAGAAAAGTGGGCGACAGGCAGACCAGCAGGGAGACAGACAGGTTATTGGTACTATGTTGAAACAGCAGGCCCAGGAAGGAGGAAGACTGAGTGAAGGCACACAACAACCCTTTTTTCTTCATGTTTTACTTTTTCACCTACACACACACTTTTCCACGCTTTTATTACCCAGTGGATGCGAACAACACATATGTAATATAAATGTGTAGGGGGGTGCACAGTGTGCACTCAATAAAAATACAGTGCCTTGCGAAAGTATTCGGCCCCCTTGAACTTTGCGACCTTTTGCCACATTTCAGGCTTCAAACATAAAGATATAAAACTGTATTTTTTTGTGAAGAATCAACAACAAGTGGGACACAATCATGAAGTGGAACGACAATTATTGGATATTTCAAACTTTTTTAACAAATCAAAAACTGAAAAATTGGGCGTGCAAAATTATTCAGCCCCTTTACTTTCAGTGCAGCAAACTCTCTCCAGAAGTTCAGTGAGGATCTCTGAATGATCCAATGTTGACCTAAATGACTAATGATGATAAATACAATCCACCTGTGTGTAATCAAGTCTCCGTATAAATGCACCTGCACTGTGATAGTCTCAGAGGTCCGTTAAAAGCGCAGAGAGCATCATGAAGAACAAGGAACACACCAGGCAGGTCCGAGATACTGTTGTGAAGAAGTTTAAAGCCGGATTTGGATACAAAAAGATTTCCCAAGCTTTAAACATCCCAAGGAGCACTGTGCAAGCGATAATATTGAAATGGAAGGAGTATCAGACCACTGCAAATCTACCAAGACCTGGCCGTCCCTCTAAACTTTCAGCTCATACAAGGAGAAGACTGATCAGAGATGCAGCCAAGAGGCCCATGATCACTCTGGATGAACTGCAAAGATCTACAGCTGAGGTGGGAGACTCTGTCCATAGGACAACAATCAGTCGTATATTGCACAAATCTGGCCTTTATGGAAGAGTGGCAAGAAGAAAGCAATTTCTTAAAGATATCCATAAAAAGTGTCGTTTAAAGTTTGCCACAAGCCACCTGGGAGACACATCAAACATGTGGAAGAAGGTGCTCTGGTCAGATGAAACCAAAATTGAACTTTTTGGCAACAATGCAAAACGTTATGTTTGGCGTAAAAGCAACACAGCTCATCACCCTGAACACACCATCCCCACTGTCAAACATGGTGGTGGCAGCATCATGGTTTGAGCCTGCTTTTCTTCAGCAGGGACAGGGAAAATGGTTAAAATTGATGGGAAGATGGATGGAGCCAAATACAGGACCATTCTGGAAGAAAACCTGATGGAGTCTGCAAAAGACCTGAGACTGGGACGGAGATTTGTCTTCCAACAAGACAATGATCCAAAACATAAAGCAAAATCTACAATGGAATGGTTCAAAAATAAACATATCCAGGTGTTAGAATGGCCAAGTCCAAGTCCAGACCTGAATCCAATCGAGAATCTGTGGAAAGAACTGAAAACTGCTGTTCACAAATGCTCTCCATCCAACCTCACTGAGCTCGAGCTGTTTTGCAAGGAGGAATGGGAAAAAATTTCAGTCTCTCGATGTGCAAAACTGATAGAGACAGACCCCAAGCGACTTACAGCTGTAATCGCAGCAAAAGGTGGCGCTACAAAGTATTAACTTAAGGGGGCTGAATAATTTTGCACGCCCAATTTTTCAGTTTTTGATTTGTTAAAAAAGTTTGAAATATCCAATAAATGTTGTTCCACTTCATGATTGTGTCCCACTTGTTGTTGATTCTTCACAAAAAAAAATACAGTTTTATATCTTTATGTTTGAAGCCTGAAATGTGGCAAAAAGGTCGCAAAGTTCAAGGGGGCCGAATACTTTCGCAAGGCACTGTAGTTATTTTACATGTTCGTCCAATACATCTAAAACATATACAACCAGTTCTATTCACCGAGAGGTGCTGTGCTCAAGTTAATGATATGTTTCCAAAGAAAATATAGCCCTGACAAAGTGACATATCATTAGCGCCAGAACACTTGCGTACAGTAAATTGCATACATCAATTTATGCAGAGTAATGTTTGAAGCTTGCTCAATCAGATGGGCCTCTCTGTGACAACACAGCAGCATTCTGGGTCATCGTAGTCACATTATCTACATTCATGCTGATAGCCCATTTATCTCACTTTGAAATATGACAAAGGGACCGACCCCATCAATGTGCTGATGGCACAAAGTTAAGGTTAACGTTTTTTAGAATGCAGTGGACATTTAGTGGAATAGGCTGCTGTCCTCTACCAAACAATGCATTTAATTGTGTGTTTAATAGATTGTCATAACATTGCAGAGAGGCTTTGTGTGATTTGAATAAACCATTAGGCGTTTTTTCACCAACGTTATGATGGTCTCCTGCTGTATGATGGCCATGTTCTGAATACCAACCGTACAGTGTGCACATACAAAGAAAAAGCAATAGAGTTTTTGGACCACTACACAGATATTTGCATAGGTCTATTGAGTCTCTTATGCATGCCTTCTCAAACTCAAGTACAACAGTTCTCCTTTGGTCTGATGTCCATGTCGAGCAAACGTTGCAGTGTGTGGGTGGAGGTGGAAATCATTTTATTGATGTGTAAGGTTGGCCGATTTCCCATTCCTTTTCAGGAGACGGGTTAGGCCATGCACACTCACTCATTGCAACAATCAGAAGTGACCTTAGAGGTGACAAACAAGGGTGACTTCGATGGATTGCTCACATATTTGCTTATATAACCAAATCATGTACTTTGAAGATGAATTACCCTGCAAACTAGTTAAGACACGTCTCGTGGATATTAATTTAAGTTTGATTTATACATTTATAAGCTGGTTGACATATTTGAAGGCTGCAATGTGCACCAGAATACGAAAAAGAATGTGTAATTATGACAAAGTAAGTCGATTGCAAACTGGTAAGATTCTATCACTAGGAATCTTGAATATTCTACTCTATATGAATATATATATTGTTTTACATTTATGGTGACATAGACAAGAGACAGCAGTCAGGACAAAAAACAAAACACCCAACCATCCTGTAATGCTCCGGGTGTCGTGGGTGTGAAGTCAGATGCAGGAAACAGAGAGTTCAATACTGTGCTATTTAATGCACTCACGAAACACTGGGTGCTCAAAAACAAATGCCCCAAACACGGGGGACGAAAACAGTACAGCAGAATACACGACCAGGAACAAACACGTTCGTCTACTTCATACACGAAGGTTACAATAATTAATCCTGCACAAAGAAACAGGCGGGCCGGCTGTCTAATAAAAGCCCAACTAATTACTAACTAACAGGTGCTAACAATAAACATACAAGGAGGGGGAGGAAAGAAAATCAGTGGCAGCTAATAGGCCGGTGACGACGATCGCCGAGCGCCACCCGAACAGGAAGGGGAGCCACCCTCGGTCGGACTCGTGACACATCCCCACCTCCACCCACACAGAAACCCTTCACTGAAGATATCATAGCAATTCTCTTATTTTTTCAATAACATAGTCCTAGACAACATTTGTCTTTTTAGCACCATGCATACGGGACACCGAAAGTTCCATGTTGGCAATGTCCATAAATAAAAGTGCCCATTCACAGCATGGCAAAGAGTGAGGCTCTTGCCAACATGACTATCTTTTCTAGCTGCTGTAAGTCCGGCAAGCCATATTCATTTTTTTACAAAGAGTAAAGTCCATGGAAGAATCGTCAAGTGTAGTTGTTGAAAATATTTTTTCACAACAGTGGTGGATAAAGGCACAAGACCTGATTCCAGAAAGAGGAGACCTCTGGGCAATCTCAAATTGTATGCAAAAACGGGCCTTGAGCACCATGGTGGCAGGGCAAACAATTTGGGCTGGGAATTACTTCATG